>NC_056744.1:1268698083-1268713083 GCF_019279795.1 Protopterus annectens
CTGAGAAAAGACAAATCAAATTTCAGTGAAAAGTTTGGGGGCTAAGATTGAGGAAAATGTGGGAGGAGGTATTCAAAGTGATCAGCAATGAGCAGGGGTGGGCAGATGCTGTGGTGCATTTACATATGAATTATTTGTCTGTGAAGGCATCTGAGTTGGCAGTAAATATGTCTTGGAAGATGGCAGTGGGATTGCAGGAGAGGGGGCTAGAGATAAGTAACTTGGAAGTGTTTCCTGTGACAGCAGTCAGTATACAAAGAAAAAAGTAAAGCAAGGAGTGTAATGTCTGGGTGCAGCAGAGGACAATGGAGTAAGGTTTATGTCTGGTAGAAGGATGTTGGGAGACATGCAAAGGAGGGACAGGCTTTATCTTACCAAGAAGGACCAATGGTACTTAGAGATGGGTTGGAAAGGTTTATACCTTTAAAATAAGATAGAGTGGGGAAGGGATAGAGGGCGATAATAGGAGTCTGGATTGGTGCTTAGGCAAAAAGGGAAACGGTGCATAGCAGAGTAATACACATGGTTGATTTGTACTATGGCTGGGTAGTCTTACTTTGTAGTGCCAGATGCCTAAGGTAGATGCAAGCACTGCTGCTGGAAGGGAGTGATGCTATTGTTGGCATCACAGAAAACATGGATTAATGACCACAGGCAGTAGGACTTAGTGGCATCTAGGTATAGGCTGTTCAAGAATGACAGTATGAGATAGGAGTGTAGTACTAACCTATAAAAAGAAGAGTTTCATGTGCTGGGTAAGAGAGGAGGAAAAATACATAAGTAGGAATGGAACAATGGTATGGTCAGGACTAGAAGCTAGAATAAGTGACCATGCAGTTAAAGCAAGGATAGGAGGAAATCAAATGGGCTACTGCAGTGCAGAGAAGACAATTCAAGACATGGAGTATTACTAACAGAGTAATACTCACGGGGGACTGAATCCATAAGGAGCAGACTAGAGGATGTGGAGTTTTAGGCAAGACAGGAACAAATCAGTGTATATTTGCTTAATCGTTGTCACCTCTTTGCTCTTCCTGCCAATGGTCCTAAGACAATTGAGTAGTTCTGACAGTTTCCAGCCTCTCTGGCCTTCCTTGTAGCTGCAGGTGAAAGTGTAATATTTTTGTGTAAGCACAGAGCAATTAGTTTTTAGGGGAAAGTTAATTATCTATATGGGAAAAGCTTTTATTTACAAGTTATTATTTGAACTTTGAAGAGAACTGCAACCTAAATCTAGTCTGTCACGCAAAAGCTGTTGTTTCAAAACACTAGTTAGCTAGTATCTATGGGACACTTATCTATGCTGGTTTAAACACGAATTCAATGCTTTTATTTTCCTGTCTTTGCTGCACATTATCATTATCTTTATTAAGCTGGTTTTAATATTATTAAGCTGTTTTTAATATTATTAAGCTGTTTTTAATATTATTAAGCTGTTTTTAATATTATTAAGCTGTTTTTTAATATTATTAAGCTGTTTTTAATATTATTAAGCTGTTTTTAATGGAAACCCACTGCTATTGTATTTTCTATCCTCCCTGGATGCTATTACTGTAATTGAAAGGTTTTCAACATGTACCTACTGTTGTATTCTCTTCTACTCTTGCTGGGTGCTACTACTGTGTTTTGTAAATGCTCATTGCTAGCCCTAGCTCAGTATAATTATCTGAGGATTTCATAGCACTAATTAAATTCTATACTTGATAACCATAATTTGGGAAAATTATCAGATGTCATTACTGTACTAAGTAAATGCGCATTTTTGCAATCCATAACTTCATGATAACCTCTACTCTCTCCTACATTTCTTACACTATACTGTGACAATCTTTATTCACTATGAGCTCAAACCCCCTACCGTACAGTGGAACACTAGTATGCTGGTTAGAAGAAGAAGGCAAACCAACTTGGGGAACTTCCCTGTACCTGGTGATAATTATAACTTTAAAGATAACTACAGGGCAAAGTATCTTTAATGGTGAAATGCTTCTAAAAGTGAATTATTTCACACCTACCTATAGTGGCGTGCACCCAAGTGGAGGCCCCTAGCCTGTTATCCTCCCCTACCAGTAGAGCTACTGATAGCCAGAATAAGATCACTTGAGCACCATAGTGACCTGCTCAGCTAGCAATGCATAGCCCAAGTCTAGAATTGCATAATTTAGCACCAGAACTGCTCCCCAAAAGCAAAAGTTAAAAAGAGACACTAACTGATACCATTGCCATAATAGGTGACCTTACAGTCCAATACTTTGACCCTCCAAACAAATACACTAGCTCACAGTATAAAAATATGTAAAACAAATGTTTAAAGGTGATTCTAAACAAATATTGTTAAATTTCCAGATAATTATGTATCTACTTTTCAAACATTACATTTACAATATATAGACTGCTCACAGATTGTTTTTTGAGACCTCGTCCCTCTTCTGCTGTGGTGATTCTTCTCATTTCATTCATATTCGCTACGCTTGGGCTCTCTCTCCACTCCCCATCCTACCTCCATTTCCCATACACCCCCACTATCGCCTTCCTTTATACCTAACCAATAAACATACTCCTTATCCAATTACCCTATCAAATCTATTTAAACTCACCTAATCACAATCCACGCTTAGCAAGCATGTTACTTTATCACACATCACTACTATCATTATATAGCTTAACATACCAAGCTCCTTCCTATCATGAGCAAAACATCACAAGCATCTACTTTCTCACTATCTCATTCTATTCTCCACTTAACACTAAGTCAACGAGTAAACTCAAATCACCTGATCTCTGTAACAGCTCCCATATAGACCTCTTTACACTCTGATACACAGCATTAAATACAAAGCATCACATATACAATAAATTTGCTACTAAACTACTATCCAAAATAATACATTTATTTATGATAAAAGCCATCAACCTTAAATTATGTGGGGACATACATCCCAATCCAGGCCCCCCAACACATACAGCCCATTTACTAAGAAATAAAGAATCTCACAACATCAACAACATTACACACAACATATCTGACCTACTATTGTTAAATATGAGCCTAAGAAGCATCCTAAACAAGGTACAGAAATTTCACTCAACTCTTGCCTGAAGCAAGACTGACATTGTAGTTATAACCAAAATATGGCTCAAGCCCACATAAAAGACACTGAAATCCTTAACCCCAGTCTATAATTTATATAGATTGGAAAGAACTAATAAATGTGGTGGTGGCATAGCCATAGCATACAAGGACAAACTCAAATTGGAACACCTTGTTATCAAAGCTGCTGACCTCACATACTTTGAAATATTAATGTCCCTACCTTAATTCCAGCATACACATTACAATTATTGCCACCTACATCTCAGGTATGGTCCAACTTCACTTTTATTCAAGAAACTATCATTATAGGAGACTAACTTAGACTGGATCTCCTGCTCCTCTGAAAACCCTAGCAACTTTATTAACCTTTATGGTTTCTCTCAACTAATACTTGCCTCAACCAGAATCGATAAACATAGCAAAAATCAATCAAGCCATGATTGGACACTGACAAACAGGCCTTCCCTTGGCTACCTCACTGGATATCTTCCAGACAGTCTCAGTGAAAATCAAACCACCTACCTACTCAGAGAAGGTAAAACCTCTTAAACACATCATGTTTAAACATGTTCATAGCAAAAACAAATTCTTCCCACAAACCTTCCATTCTCTTCTTAAACAATGTGATTGGATTCCCTTATAACATCTTCACATGGATTCTGCAGTCGAATATTTCAGTTCTACCTTCCTAGATATACTAAATACTCTGGCACCCATTAAAAAAATCTGGGTTAAAACAAATAAACTCCCATGGTTAACTAAAGTCGCCATCCAACTCCTCAAATGAAAGGAAACAGCCTTGTTTCAATACCAAGGAAAGGAAATTCACCCCGGGGATCACATTAGTCGCCCTGATAGACAGGGGTCCAGGGAAGTAAATAGTGTGGGAAGAAATAGCCAGGGAATTGTTATGGCTAGGCTTGTACAGGGCCCAGGGCCAATAACCTAGCACCAACCTATGACCCTATGACCTATGAACCTCCTATGAATCATATCGACAATTTTAGCAACAATGCTAAAAACAAATTAAAAATGACAAAAAAGCCTGTTTTTATTTCAGCTCAACAGATTCAGCATAATAACCCCCAAAAATTCTGGGCAGCCTTAAATCAGCTCCTCAATCCTGGTCAGACTACCACACCATCTCCTACTACCACAAATACCAAAGAAAGTATAGCATCACAATTTAATTCACACTTCATAAATTTAGTACAGTCCTTAGTAAAAAATAAAAACATATCCCCGTTCATATTGATAGATCTCAAACCCAGTCCCTGTTCCTTCTCTATCAGACTAATTCAAACCAGCATCATTAAAACTCTGCTACTAAAACTACATCCCTCATTGTTGACTAACTTCCAAATGAATATCTCAGACTAGCAGCATAATGCATATGTTATCTCATTTCCTTCCAGATCAATAGGTCCATATCAGAGAAATACATCCCTGAGCTCTGAAAAATCTCTCATATCATACCCTTGCACAAAGGTGGCCCCTCTACTGTTTTGGCAAACTACTTACCAATAGCAATACTCCCATCACTGTGAAAAATTCTCAAAAATGCATACATACACAACTGCTCGACTTCTTGAAAACCAGGTACCTACTCTCCAATATCCAACATGGCTTTAGACCCTAACATCTCCCTCAACTGCTTTAATAATGTTCACTAACACTATCAATGAGCTCAGAAATAAATGTTACTATGTATCTTCCATCTTTCTCCATATGACTAAGGCATTCGATATGGTATCACACCCAAAAGTACTTCAGAAACTTGCATCCCTAAACCTTTCCCATTCTATTCTAACATGGTTTTACAGATACTTGACTGACTGTCAACAAGTAGTCAAGTGGCAAGATGAGCTGTCTACCCTACTACCCATCTCATTTGGAGTACCACAAGGCTCAATCCTTGGTCCCCTCCTTTTCACCATCTTTACATACAAACTTTGCACAGCCATCCGTCAAGCCAATATTGTACAATATGCGGATGACTCTACCCTTATTTGCTCAGTTCCATCTCTACCATCTGTACCAGAACTAGAAAAGACCCCAAAATCATTCTCAGACATAGAAAACAACCTCTCAAAACACCAACTGATACTCAATCCCAACAAAACAAAAGTAAGGCTTCTCTAATAGCAAAACAAAGAACCACCTTCCCTCTTTTACCATAATCTCCTCCAACAAAACAGAACCACCTTCTCCTGTTCATCATAATCTCCTCCAACAAAACAAAAACCATACCTGTTGAACACTTCAAACTCCTCTGAGTAACAATAGATCTATCCATCCATCCATCCATCCATCCATCCTTAACTCATTTTCCCATTTTGCATAACTGCCTAAAATTCAACAAACATATAGCATTAACCATAAAAAGGCACACATTAAGCTTGGAACACTATATAGATCCAAATCTTACCTGGCTAACAAAACAAGACACTCCATAGCTTGGACCCATCTCCTCTCCACCCTTCTACATGCCTCTCCCATCTTCACTAACATATGTAAATACAGTATAAACAAATCAGAGTCATGCTACAATAAAATAGCAAAATTTGCTACTATTCATCTCTACAGATCACACCACTGCTCTGCCCTTTGAAAATTAAACTGGCTCGAACTACCAGATCTACTGTCCCTGAACCAACTAACCATTTCCTACTCCACTGTTCACAAACCCAATAACTACCCTGCACTCACAAATCTAATTCAGGAATACAACTCTAGAATACTCAGATCCTCAGACAAACTGCTTCTAAATGTCACTAAGGTGAACAATAGTTTTGGAGATTCTTTCTTCTGTGAACAAGTATCTAAAAAATGGAACTCCATTTCTCAACTCAGTTGCACCTCTAACACTTCTACATTCAAGCTGCTTCTTAGGGACCACCTAATAAACAACTGGCTTTGCTCCTGCACTGAACCTAGATGACCTTCAACATGTAGTGTCAATATTTTACCCCTCCCAACCTCCATATAGGCTCCTTCCCCCCTCTATTTAGCCATTCTAAAATTTATTTCCTCTGTTCACTCTATCCCCACCCTCTCTTTTAGTAACCTAGGAATTACTTCACTACTCATTCACTGAACTAATCTCCACTGAACTGTCAGTGCAAACACATCTTACTGTTGAATAGGAACATTTATTATGTTTTACTGTAATAATTACTATGTTGAACATAAAATACTGTTTCACTCCTGTCTTTTATGTTGATATGTCATGTTTTACTTCATGTTCAGATATGTAACTTTCTTTGTACTATATGTAAATTAACATTTTTGTCTGAATATTTAACTACTGCTATTAGTTTTTATAGATGAACTGTAATGGAGCTTTCCCAGTTGGACATTCCCAGTAAACAAATGTAAAATAAAAAAAAATAAAATAAGTAAAGTGGGGACCATGAGAGATTTAGCGAATTGATATAGAGCTGTAACAGAAAGGACAGACTTCGAACATGGTCTTAAACAGTGTGTTAGGTGTCAGTGATAGCAATGTTAAGACACTCTTAGCTAGTAATGATCATGACACCATGTGGTTTAATGTAAGAACCAAGGTTAAAGTAAAATGAGAGAGCTAATGCTATGGGATTTTAAAGTAGATGATTATGTATTTATAGAGGTCGTCAAGGATGAGTTAGGAGACTGGGTGCAAAGCCAGTGTATAAAATGCTGTGTGAATGGGTTAGAGATGGAAGTATATGAACAAGGGTATGAGAAGCATGCAAAATGGCCAAATAGACAAAAACAGAAGAAGACCATTGTGGCTACATAGGAATGTGAGGATATCAACTAGGTCAAAAATGGCCTACAATATGTGCAAAGGACATAATGAAGCAGTAGTGGAGAACAGTACAAGGAGGCTAACAAAAAAGAAAACAAGACAGCAAAAGATGACAAAGGTTAAATATGAAAGGGAGTCAGCAGAAGTGATCAAAAAAAGAAGCAAGGGTATTTGCATGTATATGGTATAAAAAAGGAGTGGAGGAAATGGGATGGACTTGCTTGACTGAGAAAAGATGGTGGATATCCACAGCGGGTGGGGGAGCAAGAGTAGTAAATGAATACTTTGCTTTAGTCTTCAAAGCTAAAACTTAGGGGAGGGTTGCACGCTGGGAGAGAAGCAAAGCAGAATGGAAAGAACATCAGACAGGCACTGGAAGAGAAAGGGAAGAAACCACAAGAACCAGTTTGTTCACAGCCACTTTAATGGAGGTCCTCAACAAATGACTTGCCAGTACAAAAGTGCCAAGGGATTCAAAGACAGAAACTTCTATATCATTCTACAAGGGACATTGCAGAAAATAATGAGAACTACAAGTCTGTTCACTTAAAACAGTGGCATGGGAAATCATGAAGAAAATCCTCAGGGAAAGGCTGATACCAATTCTAGAGGATAGTAATCGCAAGTGCAATAAAAATATGAGTTCATGGCTAGAAGCTGCTCTCTGTCAAACGTCAATCAGTTTTATAACTAGTAACCAAAGATAATGAGTGATGGAGATTATTTTATATTTTATTTATTTTATTCAAAAAAGAACACAACCATAAACAAACCCAAAGAAATTCTGGAACTCCATTTCACCTCTGCTAAACCCTGATTCAAAGAACAACCCCCTGCCCAAATCCAGACAAATCACCCATTGAAATAGCCATCCTCTTCAACTCATATTTTATCAGTATACCATACCTAATCTCACTGCCACCTTATTCAAACCAACTGCAATACTAACTTTGTACCTCCAAAGCAACCTTCACAAATCTCCACTTCTTCCTGTCTATCTAACTTCTTTTTTTCCCCCATATCTACTGCTAGTATAAAAAACCTGCTTCTCAAACCTGGCACCAGTGCTCCTGATAACCTACCCCCTGAATATCTTCAAATCTCAGCTAAAGCCATTGCTTACCCTATCCGCATACTTCTTAACAGATCTGTCCAAGAGTCCTATGTACCTACCCTTTGGGTAAACAGCATACAATCTCCCCCTTCACAAAGATGTCAAGAGCACAGACATTTCCAATTTCACCCTATTGCTATTCTCTCCCTTGTCTCTAAGATCTTGGAGAAATGCATTTCCTTTCAACTTCTAAACTATCTACTTCATAATCAAATCCTTTCCCTAACCAACATGGGTTCAGGCCAGGCCACAGTGCTACAACAGCTCTTATATCCTTCATGGATACAGTTAACTGAGCTGGAGATGCAGGAAAACTTGTATCCTCACTCTTTCTTCACCTCTAAGGCCTTCAGTACAGTCTCCCATCGTCTATTTCTTACAAAACTTTCTACACTAGGCATCTCACCTCAACCCTAAATTGGTTCTCTAATTACCTCACATTGTATATGCAATTTTTAAAGAGTGTTGCCTAACTTCTTTAATTAAACAGTTTCATAATTCAGCTTCAAAAGCTTGTGGCTGGGCATTTACTAATCTATACAAGGGTAATTTACAAAACACATGAACTATAGCTGTTGGCATTCATCTTTTGAAGATTAAATTGTGACTATAAGTTAATAGTACAGCTGATTAATTTAAAATATCTAGAGTAATGGTCCCTTTGTTATGCAACATTTGTGTGTATAGTGGCAGCAACTAACCATAAAAGCAGGAAAGAGTGGTGACACAGAAGATGAATCATTAGCTTCATTAGGAAGTCACTGTTTGTGTGAGTGCAAACTATATGTTATCCAGGATACAGTTACTGTTAGTCAGGTAACATCAAAAGACCCTGAGCTGAGATTAAGATATAAGAAATTTTGACATGTCATGTTATCCACTTCTTCTACTGCACTATTGTATGAGATTTGGGCACTGCAGGTATTGCTCAAAGCCCATGGCAGACATCATGAATTGCCGTATTCTCTTAAGACAGACTAATTTATAAACTGAAATAGTTTGTAGAACCATCCCTGACATAAGCAATAAATAAATAAATGAATAAGCCATCTGCTATTTAAAATATATATGCCATAACATGTTATTAAATATATCACTAATGTTGTGTATTTAATTTTCAATTATAACATTTCTTTTTGCCCAGACTAAAGGGGTAACTGATAAAGTATGACATTTTGAGCAAGAAACTCAAGAATTTAAGTAAAATTACCTGCAGAATATGAGAAATGCAAGAAAGTAGACTTAAGAATGAAATAAAAATGAAAATTATCATTTCATCTGTTTAGAAATTGCATACTTTAATAACTAAAAAGTCAATTTATCCCTAAATATATTTAGATGAATATAGATGTGATCTGGGTCCAAGGTTAGCATTTAACTCTTAAAGCTTAAACTAAAGAATACATTTCAGATTGTTTATTCAACAATATGTATTTAACATGGTGCACAATAACATTTTCTAAAACATTTAATGTAAGTATTGAACCATTAATAATCTTAGGAGCTATATGAATTTTGGAGGCAAAGTTATTATAACAGATCTTTTTACACCAACATGTTTAAATCTGAAACTGAGATTCTCAGCTCTCAGCTCAGTTGCTCTTTTTACATGCTATGTTGTTGAACAATTTTGTAAATATCCATAAAGTTTCTAGTTTCTTACATACTAATGTTCTATGAAGAGTTGAAGGATTAAAATGCTATTTAGAAATGCTGTAAGGATCATAATTAAATTATTTTCAGTATCATTGAAAAAGTTTACAAGTAACGGCAATTATGTTAGCTGAAGGTATAATTGCTTTGAGTGAAAATCGGAATAGATTATAATATACTATGACATATATATATATATATATATATATATATATATATATATATATATATATATATAAAACTTATAATATGCTTTTTAAAAAGCATAATCTATCTGCTAAATAAAACAGAAAACACAATTTTAATTGTGATTTTAACTAAACCTTATTTATTGGTAATACAAATTATAAGAATAAGGCATTTGTAGTTTACAATACCCCTGAGTAAATTAAAACCAGTTCAGTTCTCTCAGCACACTTGTCTGCTATTTTGTTTTACTGATGAGTTTTTACTTGCCTGCTAATTATTTTACTACTTTGCCATAAGTCGCTTTATCTTTTTCTTTTGTCAAGTCTGCCTTTGCCTCTTTCTACTCTTCTTTTTTATCTAGCTGTAAAAACATGTTATCATGAAGGGAAAGGCCAAAGTAAATTGTAACATCTTATCTCCCTTCCTATTGGCCATTCAGACTGAAACAATGCACAGATACTCATTGGTAAGGCTACCAATTCCTCAGTTTGCACACCTTTGAATAACTGCTAATGATCTTTTTAATGCAAGACAACTACTAAAACTGTGAATGCATTTTTTTGTTTTCTTTTACCTTCAGATACACGGCTAGTTTTCTCCCAATTTCTAGGAAGTCTACTTACCCTCCCTTCAGTTCCAGCTCTGCTTCTTAGCATAGATCTCTAGAAAATGACTTCTGCTAAACAGTTTTTCAAAAAAAATAAATTTCTGTCCTGACCTCTATGTTTCTTACCCCCATTCTCCTTCTGTCTCATATATCTATCTATCTAGATATATTTCACTCCCTTCTTCACAGATAATCTCAATTAAAATATTTTTTCCAGTTACCACACCTTAAATTTTTAAAGAAAGATGTTGGCTGGCAGTGACCTGTGCTATTTTCATTTTAATTCCTAAACATTTATTATCTTTCAGAACTGGAAAACTCCCTCCTCCTCAGCGTTACCTACTTCTCAGAATATAACTGCACACAATGACCAGTATTCATAGTCACTTGTGCAAACGTGATAGGAGTATTCTTGATGCTTACGAATGAGTGCAGCAAAGCACGATTCATAAAGTCCATTACACTAATGTGAAAGACCTTAGAAATAATAGTATGCAAATGAGAAATGTTGTAAAGCATATTATGCTAATGAGGTGGTTTTGTTGCAAGGGATGCTTTATCTTTGATATTGGAGTTGCAATCCATGAACTTGTTTGTCCAAGTATGCATAAGCATTTCCCTGACATACAAATTAATTATTTTCCCATGCAGTCCCTTTATTAGTTTGTATTAAGTATGCATAAGCACTAAAATGACAAAATAAATTACTTTGCCCAGTGATCACTTTAGCAGTCTTACATGTATGCACAAGCACTTCCCTGACACATGAATGAATTATTTTCCCCAGTGACTCTTTCAATAATATTTTTCAATATGCATTAACACCAAAATAAAACATTAACCCAAGTAACCCCTTAACTAACATGCCCTAGTATGCACAAGCACTAAAGTGAAACATTCACCCAAGGAACCTCTGCAGTAACATTTCCTATTATGTACAAGCACCAAAATTAAATATTTACCCAAAGGACTTATTCAGTAACATGAACAAGAATAAATAGCCCGGTCAAAAATGTAAAATAAATAAAAATAAAAATAAAATAAAATGGCCTCCTTCACCAAAAGTACTACCAAAAATCCAATTAGTAAATAGTCAAAAAAGTAAGGCAGTTACTAACAGGCAGAGAATAAAATAACTCACTTTATTAAAACAATAAATAAAACAGTATCATAAGCGCTTTCAGGTTGAATCCCTTCATCAGATGATAAAAGTTAAAAAGACATTGTATCTTATATAATATATCATAGCCAATCAGATTCAATAATTTACCCTCCTTTTTACTAAAGCTGGTTTTAAAGGAACCACACCATTTAATCCTGGGACTTTATCAGCTCCCAGTCTAAGAATCCATTGCATCTCCCTATATTCAGTTTTATTTCTTAAATCTCCCATTCTTTGACTTTTATTAATAACACATATAACAATAAAAGCAAATACATGACCTTCATGCAAGGTTATATATTTATACAATGCATTCTGTTCTTTTCCTAGCCTTATGTCAGACAAGTGTTTAAAAATCCTGTCTTTAAGCCTGCAATTAGTTGCAATATAATTAGGAATAACTGGAGAATATTGCTCACAGATGAAAATATAACCAAGGTTGTAGGAACACAACCTAGGTTTATTTTTAAAAGAAATAAGAATTTGAAGGATATTTTGTGTCACAAACCTCCTCATAATGGCCATAAGTATTACAATATTAAGAGGAAGGTCGCATTTCCATGTCTAAATTGTAAAGCTTGCAGATACATTATGCAAGGTAACTATTTCTTACATCCTAGGAATAAGAGTTATTCTATGAATACATATGCTGATTGTAATACAAGTAATGTTTATATTGCTAACTGCCAACTGTGTACAGCGTACTATTTAGGTAAATCTAATTGCAGGCTTAAAGACAGGATTTTTGAACACTTGTCTGACATAAGGCTAGGAAAAGAACAGAATGCATTGTATAAACATATAGCCTTGCATGAAGGTGTGAAGATTGGGTAGACAAGGGTGAAGGCTGACAGCCTAGCCAGATAGAATTGTGCAGATAGTTCTATCATTTGTAAATGTGAAATGTTGAACTTAAAAGAATGTGGCAACATTGCCATCTGCTGTAAGGAAAACTAAGTCAAGCATTTCAAATATTTCTTTTGAAATGAAAATTATTTCATCACTGCCTTTGATGTTTTACAAGTCGGCCCCAGTCCAGCTGGATGGGGGCTTCCTGCCTATTGTTTTAAAGCTAAAGTTAATGACCAGAATTTACATGTGGAATGTCCTTTATTCCTCTAAGTGTAAAAGAATGTAAATGCAGTTAATGTGTAGCCTGGGAACTCCAGGAAGGGTGAAAAAGATGATGTAATGTTTATCAGAACTGGAGTTTCAATTTAAACAGTGAGAAACAGCGATTGTTAAGCATTTTGATCTTGGACATCTAACTCAGCACTGCCTATGCTCTCTTAAGTAAGTTATCTTAGAAGTGTGTTTTCTTGTAGAAATAGCTATGACTATAAAGATTAGACTACGTGTTTTCTGCTATGTCAGAACTGTACTACCAAATTATTTTCAGTTTCTGTATGATCTCTGAACTCTTGAATAGCACTGTGATGTAGTAGTATTGTCTTGTTTTTAGTATTTATTATTAAATATTTTTAAACCCTTTTCAATTGTGGCTGGTTTATGTAGAGATAATTTAAGTTGTAGAGTACATTGCATGCTTATAAGTGATCCTGGACTAAGACCTTCCAATAAGCCTTGATTGCTTAAGTTACAGTACTATTGGATATTAATATTGCACAGTAATAATTGGACACTATTTAAAGGGCCTTTGGGTAGCTGATAATTATTAGCTGGTGGTGGCAGTAATTACTACCGTATAGTCTAGGTATAGGAGCACAGCTGGAGAATCTGTGTTAGCCTTTCCCAGGAATGTTGGTGAAGTTATATAAATACTTATCTCAAAGTGTGTGTGTGTGTGTGTGTGTGTGTGTGTGTGTGTGTGTGTGTGTGTGTGTGTCAGCTACTTGGGCAGGGACATGAAGCACTGGTTGACAGAGAGGGTACTGGAGGTTAGCTTGCCAGCTAGGCTGAGACTGTACCCTACAGCTGTGCCAGTGGGGAGTCTTATTGGGGACCTGGGGAGCAAGGGCGTGACCAGCCCCAGACTGACTGTGATCTCTGTGTGCTCTTAAGGGAAATTGGACTTTACTATGTGTATTTGTTATCCTTTCCTCTCATATGAGATGCCCTTTTTGATGATAGTGGTGAGGATTGAGGCTCCTTTATTACTAGGCTAGGGCACGGGCATCCCAGAAGGTCATGTATTTGCTTTTATGGTTATATGTGTTATTAACAAAAGTCAAAGAATGGGAGATTTAAGAAATTAAACTGAATATAGGGAGATGCAATGGATTCTTAGACTGGGAGCTGATAAAGCCCCAGGATTAAATGATGTGGTTCCTTTAAAACCAGCTTTAGCAAAAAGGAGGGTAAATTATTGAATTTGATTGGCTATGATGTATTATATAAGATATGATGTCTTTTTTAACTTTATCATCTGATGAAGGGATTCTACCCGAAAGCGCTTATGATACTGTTTTATTTATAGTTTTAATAAAGTGAATTATTTTATTCTCAGCCTGGTAGTAACTGCCTTACTTTTTTGACTATTCAGTAACATGCCCAAGTATGCATATACACTAAAATGAAACAGTTTCAAAAGCGACTTCTTCAGTATAATGTCTTAGTATGCACAAGCACCAAAATTAAACATTTCACAAAGTGACTCCTTCATTAGAATGTCAAATTATGCACAAGCATCAAAATTAAATATTTACACAAATGACCCCTTCAGAGAAATTGTCCAGGAATGCAGAAGCACCACCTAATCATCCTTCACATCTTTGTATTTTCCCTGGAAACCACTGCTGACTGGCACAAATTCAGGGCTATTTATACATTCTGTATGCAAATGAACTCATTATAGATTCATGTATATTAATTAAACTCATACACATATGTGTAAAGCTCCTTAACAGAGTAGTAGCTATCCCCCTAGAGCTTATGTGATAATCACGTTAAGCTTTTATAGTGGTTGTGGGGGTGTTCATAAGAACGTCCTCCAGATTTCCGTAGTCATTCTGAGAGTCTAGGATTTGCATAACATCATAGTGCTCCTCTTTGCAGATCACTGTGACGTCTTGGATTATGAATATTGCTCTCAGTCTCAGCAATTTCTAATCTCCTTTGCAAGTCTCAGTCCTTGAAAATGTCAGTGAGCAGCTAATCAGTGGCAATGCTTCATTCTTCTTAAAATCACACTCTGCCTTTGAGGTTTTCTGTCTAGGCTTCCACAAATTTAATCTCTCTACTTCTTCCAAGCTATGGCTCACTGCCTCCTTTAAAAATGTAATGTATCAATAACTCCTGACTCCTGATGCTACTTATCAAAAGCATCTTATAAGTGTGGTTGCTGCATTTATGTTGGTCTGTCAGCTGATGCTATTGACTGCTTCCTTAATTAATTTAAAAGATAGTTCCATTAATTAAGAACTGATTC
>NC_056744.1:1268718083-1268748083 GCF_019279795.1 Protopterus annectens
AAACAGAAAAAGACAGTAAACTCACAACTAGACATTCTACAGTCCCCTCGCACACACATATCATATATATACAAACACTACGACTTTCATCACTTAAACACTCATACTTTTACCTGCCTACCCTAACCCACATATACAACTTCCAGACACACTCACATACACTCAAACACCTACCCCAAAACCTTACAAAATAGTCACTTACCTTAAATTCCAGCTAAATCCACACACTAAACCGTGCGCCATGCACACATTACATTCCACGTCACTTACAGGAAAACCATAACCGTGAATTCGACATTTCTGGATTTGCGGTTATGCAGTTTCACTATTATAAAAATTCGACTTTATGGTCTTGAAATACTGAAATTCGATATTTCAGTATTTTGAGATTATAAAGTGAACTCAATAAAACAACCCTAAAAGTTAATTCACTAGTCAGAGATCTGGAAACTCAAGTAGACAGTAAACTAGCCTTCCACAAACATGTCCAAGGTAGTAAGAAAGCCCTTCTATGTTTCTCAATTTATAAGTAACGGCATGGCATCTTAGTTCAGTGAGGGCATCATACCACTGTAGTCAGTCTTCATCAGATCTGTCATAGGGTTTAATGCCTCCTTCAGTATCTACCTGACCAGACACATTTAGCAAATGCAGTGTCCACAAAGCTTCCTTACAAAAAAAAAAAAAATTACAGGGAGTAAACACAATGTCCTCACTGACTGCCTCAAAGCCTCTTTCTCTGTATAATACAGCCTTCTGAAAGATAATTTTGGTTTGACGTACAAGACATCCTTAGACCCTGTTTGATTAATCTCTTGCATATCTACAAAGCAAACAGCATCAGAACTGCTTAATCAAAGGGCCCAAATTTTGCTTGCAACATAAATAAGACATCTTGAAGAGTCAGATATTTTTCTCGGAATATTTCCATTCTATGGAACAGACTCTCCATTGATATGAAACAGATTTCTCCCAACCCAATTTTAGAGCAACTTGGACCAGTGGATGTGTAATCTGAATTTACTCCAGTCTCATGCCTATGTCTCTGATGGACAGAGGCAGTCAGTAAATCTCCCCTGTATAAATTAGATTTGTATTTCACATTTGGGCTGCATGGCTAGGCTAATCAAGGGCACAAGAAGTTGTTAGCCTAGTATACACTTATGAACATATGAACCTAAATCTCTGTAAGTGTAGATAAAAAATCCTAAAGATATATACACATATCAATAATATCTTAATAAAGCATAACACTTCAGAACACGGCAAAGCAATGAAGTGGTCAAGCAACTTCTGTCCCAGGAAAAAATAATTCGCTGGACAGCCGCTTTGCTGTTTTGCCTGTTCACCCTACATGTGTGGATGAAAACGCATTCGACAAAATGTGTTTTTGTCGTTCTAACAGAACCCATTAGATTCCTGCAGTTTTTAAAAGAAATTCCAGCAATATCTTCACAATCCTAGGTGACTTCAACTAATCAAAGGACTGGAGCAACTATACCTCTAATATGCAGTATGTCCAAAAATTTCTGGATATGATAAATAGGAATTTCCTGTACCAAACAGTAAACAAAGCCATCAAAGTCAAAGTATTCTAAATCTAATCCTCACTAAGATTACCTCTTCCTGTTCCACACCCCAGTATCTCATTTTCTAGGTAACTCACACTATAAACTCATGATATTTATTCTCAAAATTGCCACACCATCTGCAACTAATGTCTCCAAAATTAAGGAAATCAAAAAGCTGAACCTTATACAATTATATGATGAAATCTGTAAATTTACCCATGACATCACTACCTTTGTCACCAACACAGCAGCCACCTCACTAAATACGTACACTTAGATACACTAGTAGTCCCAAATAGAGCAAAATACTTTGGAAACTTCACCCTCCTGGCGGTCAAATGACATAAACAAACTTTATAACAAAAGAATAAACTCATTAAACCATAAAGTAAGGTGAGAATGCCTTAGAATAAGAATAGTACAAAAAATATGAAGAAATTGAAATCCCAAATCATTTTTTAACCTTAGCCAAGCCACATCCTATGTGCCTGAATTATTTCACACGCTGTCCAACCACTGACCTGGGAATTATAGCCCCATCAGACTTATAAGTCTGAACTGTAAAGATATACAGTGTATTATAACGGGTATCATTATGATATAAAAAATGTCATTAAGCTTGAGTTACACGCCTGCTTCACCAGTGAGAAATCATGCATGTTAAGTCTTGTTAAATTATTGGTGGAGGTTTGGCATACTGTTGATACTGGTCATGCTGCTCATACAGCTTATTTTGATCAGGCCAAAACATTTAATGGCATATCTCTAACTAGTATTACATCCTTAAACATAAGATGGATTTCCAATTGACAGGGAGAGAAAACCCATAGAGCTCCCATGACAGGTGCCGCTTCAGATAGTGATAAGATGACCAGTGTTCTTCCTAGGGGGTCCAAGCTAGGTACTCTCCAGTCTGACATCTACTTCTCTCATCTCAAAATAATAACCAGGACCTCTCTTAAAGCAAATTTCTTGACAACTGCAAACTGGAATTGTTAAAACCCCTTTAAATAATATTAATTTACACTGCTAAGAAAGAGCTTACCTTGTGTAATATGCTGTGTATTGCAAAAGGGTCTAAACTGAATGTACGCACAATGTATGCCCTTGAGTTCTAGCACACAAAACCTCCTCAAAGTAACCAAATATAACAATGAAGCTGATAAGTTTGTCTACAGCCACTATATAGCAAAAACCTGAACTCCCTTCCTGCCCACATAACCGACAACAAATCCCCATCACAGTTCAAGAAACTTGTTAAAACTCACTTTTTGAATAATCAACTGTGATCCTGTATCCTCCCTGGCTTATGTCTCATTATAACACTTTACCTAACTTAACTAACTCTGCTAAGCCAACCAATCATAGTACTGTACCCACTTAGGACTGTTAATCTACTGCTCATCCCATCTTTCCAGGAGTTAGGGAAAACTACCCCAGTAATGTTGAGCTCTCCATAAGCAACTAAAACCAGGAGAAGACATATTGTAAATCAATTTATTATCCTTCTCAACTAAAACCAGGCGAAGACATATAGTCAATCAATTTGTTATCCTTCTCAACTATAGCGAGCATCATCTGCTCTCTCGGAGCCTTATTCTACATCTCTCTGCTTTTATTCTGATAGTAAATCTATCACAGGAATCCTAAACTTAGGAATATCTTCTAAAATTTAATATTATATTGTAGAGAACAAATCTATCCTATCTGTTAGGTAATATGTATGTCAAAGTCGCGTCTATGGAAATTGCATGTCAAAAGTCTGTCCTTCAAACTATGTTTTGTAAAAAATTGTTCTCTTGGAGCTTTTCTCCCTGGGCCTCCACTGAAAATGGACTTGTAATCCAGATGGACTCGCCCGGTCAACAAATGTAAAATAAATAAATAAATAAATAAAATATACAGTATAGTTAACATACCCTTACAATTTCAAAAGGTAGAAGAGGACTTAGGCACTTTCATTGAACATTCCCTCTCATTTGATCATCACATAGAAACTGTAGTCAGAAAATCTTTCTAAATAGCAGAATTAGTAGCCAAAGATACATTATACAGAGCCAAAGATGTTATTGCCCATGTATTCACTGTTCAGATACATTATAGTATACAATGATCCAGTTGGCATGTATCTCACATGACATCTAAATAAACGCAAAAAGCCCTTGAGGTCCCTAACTAAAAATACTGGTCTTAAGAATGTTAGTTATCTGGAGGAACTGAAACACTGTGCCTTATAGACACCTGAGGAGTATACCATGTCTCAATTATCACAAAATTAGAGATCTGGTGGTTCCTGACTTTCTATATTTCAGGAATGTCAAACTACCAAATATTAAAGCCTGCAATCTGAATCAGCAGATAAACAGAACATAATGAAAATAACACTGTAGGAAAGGTTTCACACTAATTTTTACAAAAGAAATCCTACCTATCTTACGGTAGTTCTCTAACTGCCTAAAGATTAACTGTGTCTGTCTAATCAAATAAAAAAAAAAAAATCAGCAAGGCAAGACGATACTCTTAATTCTGCAAGGCAAGATAAGAATTTATGCCCACTGTTCAAGCTATTGTCTGGTCCTCAGTGACTGGAATAACAACTCCTAAAATTTTTGCTGAACAACTCTGGAAAAGACTGAGTGATAATAAGGAGTTATGTACCTACCATAACATTCCATGTTAGTTGTCTTCTTCTCGCCTTCTTTCTTGCTGGTTGGGTTTGGAGCCGATCCTCGGCTCCGACTCGGCCATCTTCAAAAACTCGGGAGCTACTTACTGGCTCGAGGCCCCCCTATATCCCATGATGTCTGGCGCTAGATACCCAGATCTCGTTTGATAAGTCTAACTGCAGACATAATAATAATAATAATAATAATAATAATAATAATAATAATAATAATAATAATAATAATACAGGAATCCTGTCCTAGAATGCATAAATCCTACTAGAGAGACTACTAGTCAGAAGGAATAGCCAGAGAAGACTCAGCCAGTGAGAAAAACATAAGGAACTCTTCTCGGTCTACTAGGATAGGGGGATGGAGGGTGGGACGCAAGAAAGAAGATGAGAAGAAGACAACTAACATGGAACATTATGGTAGGTACATAACTTCTTAATGTTAAGTTGTCTGTCTCGCCTTCATTCTTGCTGGTTGGGACAGCGTCCCTAGCACCTCAATCCAGACTCTTCAGAACAGTGGAACCAAAATCAGCTCTGCTCCTGGAGGCCACGTCCAGCTTATAATGTGAAATAAAGGTATGAGGATTGGCCCATGTAGCTGCCGCACAAATAGTTTCCATTGGCAATCTTGCCTGTAAAGCCACTGAAGTAGCTAGCGCTCTAGTGGAGTGACCTTTTGGTTTAGCAGGAAGCTCTTTATTCCTTAGCTGATATATAAATGTAATAATAGATGTCAACCACCTAGATAAGGTTACTTTCGACACAGGTAGACCTTGTTTACCCTCAGCATAGGACAGGAACAGCTGGTCTGATTTTCTGATTTGCTTAGCTCTATGCAAGTAAAAGCGTAACTGTCTATGAACATCCAACTGATGCAATTTGTATTCCGCCTTGTTGAAATAATTTGGAAAAAACACAGGCAGATCAATAGACTGATTCAAATTATTGTCAGAAGAAACCTTTGGAAGGAAGGAAGGATTAGTCCTAAGAGAAACTCTGTCATTGTGGTAAACTAGATAAGGAGGGTGAACACAAAGAGCCTGAAGTTCAGAAACTCTTCTAGCTGATGTAATTGCAACCAGAAGAAGGGTTTTCCAAGAAAGAAACTTCAAAGAACAAGAAGCTGCAGGTTCAAAGGGGGGCAGTATCAGGGAAGCTAAAATAAAATTTAGATCCCACGGAGGTGGGGTATCTCTCACTGGTGTCCTGAATAAAGTAGCCCCTTTGAGAAAAGCTTTATAAAGCTTATGGGACATGATACTAGTATCTGATAGACCTGTATGAAAGTCTAAATTTGCAGCTAACTGAACTCTAATCGTGGCAGAAATAGATCCAGCACGAAAACGTTCTGCTAAAAAATCCAAAATATGGTGCACAGGGGCTGAAAAGGGATCTGTATTCCTAGCCTCTGCCCAGAAAGAGAAATGTTTCCACTTACTTGCATAAGTCTTTCTAGTGGTAGACTTATGCGATGATAAGATGATTTCACGCACTGAGTGGGAGATGTTCGGAAGCCTGGCTAAGGTCGGAAGTGGAGCAACCAAGCAGTGAGCTGGAGAGATTTAAGGGATTGGTGCAGCCTGGCCGATTGATGGATCAGGAGGTCTGGAACTGGGTCCAGGGTCCAGGGCTGCTCCAGAAGGTAATAATGCAGGAACGGGAACCAAATTTGTCGAGGCCAGTAAGGGGCAATGAGGATCATCTTTCATCCCAATGTGGTAGCTTTCTGTATTAATTTGGGAATCAGGGGAAACTGAGGGAATGCATAAAGAAGTCCCTGAGGCCAATCGTGAACTAGAGCGTCTCTGGGGGAGTGTCCGGGAAGAGGGAGGAGAGAGAAGAAATTGTTGCACTTGCTGTTGAAGGGGTGGGAAAAAGGTCACAGCAAGGCTGACCCCATTTGCGGAAGATTTGGTCCGCCACTGTCTGATTGAGAGACAACTCGTGAGGCATGAGAATTGCTCTGCTCAGCCTGTCCGCTATAATGTTGGACTTCCCAGGGATGTGCGCTGCTATCAGAAACCTTTGGGAAGAGATCACCCACTGCCAGAGACTGAGTGCTTCTCAACATAGGGGGTAGGACCTGGTTCTGCCCTGCTTGTTGATGTACCACACTACCGACATATTGTCTGTTTGAATTGCAATGGTCCCAGTGGGAAGAGAGTTGTGAAGAGCTTGCAATGCCAAAAGCACGGCCCTCATCTCCAAGACACTGATATGCAGATGGTACTCGTGAGGCTGCCAGGTACCTTGGACTGTTCTGCCCTGAAAATGCCCCCCCCCACCTGATCAGGGAGGCATCCATGGTCACAGTAGCCACTGGAGGAGGAAGAGCAAATCGTCTGCCCTGGGGTACTGATGGGGAAACCATCCACCAAACAAGTTGGTTTTTGCATGTTTGTGTGATCATTATCTTGTGAGACATTGGAAGTTGCTGGAAAGACCATTGGGTGAACAGCATCCACTGAAGAATTCTCATATGAAAATGAGCAAGGGGGACTAGTATGATAGCCGCTGCCATGAGACCCAAGGTTTTTAGGAGGAATCTGGCCTGAATTTTTTTGCATCCTAATAAGACCTGTACATGTCGGCGAATGTCTAGCACTCTGTCTAATGGAAGTCTCGCTGACATGTCCTTTGTATTTAAGTTTGTGCCTATAAAGCTAATAGATTGACAAGGTGACAATGCAGACTTTTTGAAATTTATTGTGATGCCTAGTTTGGAGCAAGTTTGGATGGTGTAGTCTCTGGCTCGCAGCAGGTGATGCCTGGTGGTTGCAGTAAGGAGCCAGTCATCTAAATATGGAAACACCTGGAATCCTTGCCATCTCAGGTGAGTGGTAACTACTGCCAAACATTTGGTGAACACCCTGGGGGCTGTGGTGAGATCAACAGGCAGAGCTCTGAACTGATAATGACTGGCTCCCAGTCGGAAGCGGAGGAATCTTCGGGAGTGTCTGTCCATTTTGATATGGTAGTACACATCCTGAAGATCTATGGAGCACATGCAATTGTCCTGACCCAGAAAGGGTAAAATGGACTGTAGCGCGACCATCCGGAACTTCATTCTTCGAACAGACCTGTTTAGTCTGCTGAGATCCAGAATGGGTCTCCAGCCCCCTGTCTTTTTTGGTAGCAAAAAGAACCTTGAGTAAATTTCGGATCCTTGCTGGTCTACTGGGACTGGCTGGATGGCTCTTTTTCTTAGCAGTTTTGAAATTTCTTGAACTGCTTGATCCCTTAGATTGGGTGGAACATCTGGAAGGGATTTGTTGGGAATGTAGGGAGTGCAAAAGAAGGGGATTTTGTAGCCTTCAGATATGATAGACAGTACCCATTTGTCTTGTGTTATACTTTGCCAGGCTTTTGGGTATAGCGATAATCTTCCCCTGACTGCCTCCGGAGGTGGACAGCCAGGCAGCACCTCAGGGATGCTGGAAGGGCTTGTCAGAGAAAGATTCTCTTTGGCCCTGATTTTGTGGATCCCCTCTGCCCCGAGGGTGGCGTCTATTGTTGTTCCCTCCTCTGCCCCTGGAGGGGAACTCTCCATGTGTGTCAGGCACGGCTCCCTGGGGTTTCCGGAACCACATCTTCCCACTCTTCTGACCCTTGGGATACAGTCTTGAAGGAGTGGAAAAATGGACTCCCACAGCAGAGAGAGTCTTGCCTTCCTGCTCACACCTGGTAAGGGTATCCTTCACCTGTGGTCCAAAAAGAGCAGAACCATCAAAGGGAGTGTTGGTGGAAGATGCCCTGAAGGGTTCCGCAAAGTTACATAACTGCATCCAAGCATGCTTCCTCAAGGCCACACCTGTGCCTGTGGCCCTACTCGCACCATCGGCTGCATAAGAGATGAGCCGCATGGAGGAGTTTACTACCGAAGTTAGAGTCACCAGCTGGGAGGAAACCTTAGCCTGGGCCCCCGCAGCTGATGGATCTTGAAGGGTATCTCCTAGCTCTTTAAGGAGATCCCTTTGAAGGTGGGTAAAGTGGCACAAGTAGTTCAGCAACCTCATGGAGAAGGTCGCTGAGGAAAACATCCCCTTCCCATATCTGTCCATTGTCCTAGATTCCTTATTAGGGGGATGGACAGACAAAGAAGTTTCAGCCAACTCCTTTTTTTTGGCAGCTGCTACCACCATGGCATCAACGGGAACACCCTTTGTCAGAAATTGCTTGTCTTGTGGTGCAGTAATAAATGTTGTGGGTCTTTGGGGGGTTGGTTCCACTGTGTCTAGGGCTGACCATGCCTTCCAAGCCACCACAGACATCAGTGGATCAAAAGGCGGAGACACCCTGGAGGTGGAGGGTCGGGAACCAAATGCATCCAGGAATACCGACTCATCCTCAGAAGGGTTAAGGGTAGTCCAGTTCCCCCCCCTGTCTAAGTATCTCAAGGATGTCTGAGAAAGAGACGTCCTCAGAGGGGGATCTCGGGGACCCTTCTGAATCCTCTAAGTCAGTATCTGAAGTGACAGACTCAGGGGAGTCAACATGCTTCCTCTTGCATTTCCTCTTTCGAGGGGGTTCCTTTGAATGATCAGGGGAGGCCTCAGAAGAGGAACATACACCCAATGGGGTGCCCTGGAGTGCTTGTTCCCCACACTTGGGGTCTGGAGGAGGGGCAGAGGCAGACGCAGGCACCATGGGGGGAGGAGCCAATGAGGCTGATCATGGGGCTGACTCACAGTCCAGCACACTGCTCATGACCTCGAAGGCGCCCCTTCCTGATATCAGAGAAGGCTCCGGCTCTGAATAGACCGGAATACTTCCTGGCACCGAGAGAGATGGCTCCGAGGCCGATGTAGGAGCCAAATGCACCTGCGCTGAAGCTCCGAGAGGGAGAACGGGCTTGGACAAGGGCCGGATGCCACTCACCCCCTCGGAGCTGATGAGGGAGTCCCGGCACCCAGATCCCTCCAAGGACGGCACCATGGAGGCGATCAGAGCTGACGACGGAATCAAAAGGGTAGGTATTGGTGCCGACAGTTCCACGATCAGAGCCCCAGCAAGCTCCGGCTCCGAACTCAAGGAATGAGTCGAAGAAGGAACTACTGCAGAGACAGGCAGAGCCAAACCCTGATTAGGGGGGGCTGGATAACATTTTAGCCAGAGCCTGCGATTTTAGAAGCCTGCTCACCACTATCTCCAAATCATGGTCAGATAGAAGACCGAGAAGAGTGGGATTGGTGACTTCGCTCTGACTGTAACAGAGGTGACCCCGGAGCCAAGTGTATCGACTCTAGGGATGGAGATCTAGAGCATTTTCTACTCCCTGATGGTTCTGACACCAGAGTCGGGGCCGACTTGGAGATAGGTACTTTGCTTCCAGTTGGAACCAAAGTTGAAGCAGACACCACACCCGACGATGGCTCCGAACTGGGAGCCTGCGGCTTTGTTGGCTTAGAGGGTTTCACTGGCTGCGCCTTAGCCGGTGACCCTTCAGGTTTGAGCAAACCCCTAAGGATTATCTTATTCCTATGCTCCTGCAGGACTCTTGGACTAAAGGCCTGACACACCGAACAAGAGTCCTGCAGGTGTAGGGCACCCAAACAGTAGACACAAGAAGTGTGACCACCCGTCAGTGACATCTTTTGACAGCATGAGTCACACTACTTGAATCCAGATACTTTCGTATCTTTAGACATTCCTCTAAAAGGAAATATCAATTACAGAGAAAAAGTAACAGAAGGGCAGTAGGTAACTAGTAAAACAAACACACTCAACACAAGTTACCACACCCTAACAGTACACACACTCTATTATCCAAGAAAAGGTAAATAGACCTACTAATCTACAACAATTTCTAATAAAGAAACTACTACATAAAAACTGAGAACAAGGATTAGCCTCTAACTAAAAATGGCTACCTTTAGAACAGAAACGGGGGAGGGGAAAACTCTCTAACAAGAAAACGAGTTTCCAAGGGAAGGAGACTAAATTACAAATAGATAACTACAACTACTATAACTACAATAACTATTCTAAACACCAAATACAATTTTTTATATATACTAACAATAAAATTGAAAAATATGACCTGAGCCAGTAAAAGCAACCTCGCAGCAGAAGCGGCAAATGAGATCTGGGTATCTAGCGCCAGGCATCATGGGATATAGGGGGGCCTTGAGCCAGTAAGTAGCTCTCGCGCTTTTGAAGATGGCCGAGTTGGAGCCGAGGATCAGCTCCGAACCCAACCAGCAAGAATGAAGGCGAGATAGACAACTTAACATCTACTGATCTGGAAAACAACAACTGACTACTGAACAACTGGTCAATTACTACAACTGAACAACTAGTACAACTACTGAACTTTGACTCAACACCTGTTTTTATGCCAGAATTTTTAAAAAGTCACAGAAAGCTCTTATGAGAATTCTAGTCTCTCATATCAGACTTTTAAAAAGTAAACAAAACAGCTGTTATAGAGATTCTATTCTTTTTAGCATTGGCACATGATGACATTGCATCTTGTTCAGCTGAGTGGCATAACCTACATTCAGAATTCTTTTCAAAAAACATGTACATTTGGTCAGCGAGATGAACACTGTGAGACCCAAACATCCCACATAAATCAAAGTAATAATCAAAAAGACAAACTTATTTACAAAATTAAAGCTAGTCATGCTGACATATATAATTTGTTAAAGGCTGCATTGCAGTAGCATGATGAATAAAATATATTGGACAGCCTTGTTTTGTACATCTCCTTATATCTATTTCTCATTATAAAAATGTGCCCCAGTTTTAATAAATGCATTCAAATTCATAATTATGTAGTCAATTTGTTAATCTTATTGGAAAATAAACCTTTTAATTCTTCAAAAGGACATTTCTGTCTTATTGAATCAAATACTTTTTCTTTGTAAGCTATAATTTCTTCATTATTTATCGATAAGTAGTCAATTGATATTAATATTACTTTTTATAATTCATGGTTGCAGTGAATTTATGCTTTTCTATATCAACTTGAGTTTGCTTATAATAAATGCAGTCTGATGTTCATTAGTTAATGTCGGTAGGATTATGTTTAATCCTTGTGACAAAAATAATCAGTATCTGATAATGGCATTGATCTATGTCAGAGACAAATGCTATGATATTAATTTAGTTTTAACACTACTGTTGCTAGAGTATACTTTCACAATTATAGTATTACTCTTTCTTCTGTTGTATATACCATGAATTCCTTTAATAACTTTATATTTTGAGATAGCAACTTACTTATTTCTGGATAAAATGATAATTATCAGATGCTTTATAATATATATATATATATATATATATATAACTTATTTACTTATATAATAGTATTTTCTTGCATTTTTAAATTGTTTTCATTAAGATTATTATCTGCATTGCTTTAATATTGTCTTTAAAATTATCTTCTTTTGTTACTTTTCTAAGCTGTATTTATATTTTCATTATAATCTAATTTCTTTCAGTATATTTTCAGTGTCTGTTATCAATTTATTATTAGAATTCTTTATAGTGTTTATCTGATTTCTTCATGTTATCAATTCTGATTTTGCTGCTAATTTATGAAAGTCTCACACTGTAATAGAGCATTAGTGTAATGTTTCTTCAATGTAACAGACACATTAATATTTATTGACATGTGAGCCCATCATTGACCATAGACCACTAGAAAAATATACCCTTTCCATACATGCTCATGTACCAAAAACATATGAGCAATGCATAAATGATAATATATCTAGTTTACTCTTATTTTCTTATTTAGTAATTTTATCTAATTCTTAATGTCATTGCTTACATTCTTGTTTCTTTTTGTACTTATGTATGCTTTACTAAGAGCATACCACAATACATAATTACATGGCCTGTTGAATTATTCAGCACAATTTCTAATTGTTGTTTTGCAAATTTATCAATCAGATTATATATCCAGTACGAGTCAACCAGTGTAAATATTCCTTTCTGATATTCTGTTACTAGGGCAAGCATTCCCAGGATATACACATTTGTACATTATTCTAGTCAGTACTACAATTAATCATATGATTAATCTTAATATATTTTTAGTATTGCTAGAAGTAAATTGGTCCAATAGGATCAGTGCTCCACCCAAGTTAAAAAAAAATGTATAAATAAAAAAATAAATGCATGGTTTTGAATACTTTGGAAGTATGTTTACAATTTCCCCATAGATAACACCCTTTGGTGAATTCTATATTAGGTCCATACATTTCAATAGTAAGGGATGCTGAAATCCAGAAAGGAACTGCTCTAAAGTTCATTCTTTCTGATGACTAATAGCAATCCATTCAAAAATATATCTCCCTCAAAATTTTCATCAGTAAATAATTGGATATGTGTGTTAATTGTATTCCATATTAAATGACTATTGGTCTCATAAGTTGCAACCAATCTAATCTGTTAGCCAATACTCTATTTATTAGATGCCCCCCATATTTCAACAATCCTAATCTGTCTATTCTATCCACACTTTTAGGCGCTTGTTCCACAATCTGTTTATTATAACACCTATAGCAAAATATCTTTGTAAAAATGTCAGATACCTTCCCACAGTGTGTCTCTTTAATGCTAATGCAGTTTATTCTTAAGAACTGGGACTTTGTAACATTGTTTATGATATGCTACAGTTGGCAACTATTGGCAGTTTTAGAAAATGGTTTTCTATAAGTGGCATTGGTGACAGGGTCACCAACATTTAAGTCACCACTAGTGGGTTATAACCCTGATGAAGATGTTAACTGAAACCAAGGTCTGTTTTACCAGAAGGCAACACATAGAATAAATGTTCTTATTCAAGGAAAATTGTGGAACATTTTTTAATGTAGACAATTAATCAAAATGTAAAAAACATTGATGGTTTCCAGATTCATATTTACATTTCAAAACACACATTCTTCAGAAAACAAATAAACAGGAAAACAAAAAGAATGCAAAAGAAAATCACTTTCCCTTTTGTGATCTTACAAGAAAATAAGTCCCGTCTCTAACAATCCAATTTTGTCTGATTAGTGATGGTATTACAGAAAGGCATTGTTTAAGGTAAGGTGCAATGTTAGGGGTAGAGTTATGGTTAGGGATAAGGGCAGAGTTAAGATTCTATCCCCTTACCCAACCATAAACCTAACCCTAACCCACATACACTCACACAACACTAAATCTATCCCATTACCTAACCCTTACCCTGACCCTTACCCAATCACACAGACACATTCCTAACCTATTATGATGAGCCCCACTTACCTCCGTATATAACAACAATCCATTCCACAGATCTATACTTTGAAATATACAACATTCACAAAACACAACATTCTACCACATGCATTATACACCGCACACATTTGACATATGTGCTATTCAAGCACATAGCATGTAAACCATAGATAGAGCGACAGAGAGAGGCAGATAAATATGTCTTATTCATCTGTAAATATCTTCATAGCCACCCTTTTCTAAGAAGGTAATTATTGAGGGAAAGTACCTTAAGGATTTTAATTCTCTATACACTTCATTCTGAAATCAAATATCATGTGGACACATATACTTTAATAACTGATAATAAATTATAAACTATATACAGTAGACTACCAATAGATTGCCAATATCTACCTTGAAATTCATATCTAGATCTAAATCCAGTTGATACTAGCCTCTTGTACCAGTCTTTTTCTTTCTACATTTATTAAAAAACTTATGTGATGCTATCCCAATGAATGCCAAATGTATGAGCTGGATAAAAAAAATGTTATGATCCATTTACACCTTTACACTTGCAACATACATAGCTCTCAAATTAAGATATCCTTCTTTGCTTAAATTGTTTTTTCTTATCTAATAATTAGTATTTTGTTAAAATCTTGGTAAATTATAGCTTCCATCCATACTTGGCTGTACACCACAACATGTAAAGTTATTCATTAACATGTATTGTTGTTTATATATTATTTGTATCACTGAAGTTCTTTTCTTACAATATTGAGGCCCGATATAGTTAAGAAGAGATCTCTACATGAAGCATATTTTAATTAATTTAAATTTCTTAGCATTTCTGACATCCTTCCTTCTTCTTACAAAATGTAAAGATTGAAAAAAAAAGTTGTTTGCACTCTTTAGATAATTTACACTTCTCCACATTTCATATTTATAAATATTTATAATAGCACACAGGACCCTGTATTTAACACTAAAACCATTTATTATACTGAATTATCACAATACTAATCTGACCATATTTGCCTATATGCATGTCTACTGTTACATATAATATGCGTTTTACAGTCAAAACACTTTCAATTCTGTCATTATTTGATTCTATTCAGAACAATATAATTACTGCAAATTTGTGGCTGCTTCCAAGTGTTGCTAAACATGAGTACAATGCATGTACAGAAAAATCAGTTTGCATTTCATGGTATGTATTTAATAATATAGCATATTATATTGTCCAAGTTCAAAAGATAAAGTGATATATTTACCATACTTTGACTCCGGTGACCAGTGTTTGATTACTGATCACAGCACTGGAGAAGCCAAGCAAGGAGGGGAGGAATGAATCAGTTGTGTGATGTTCTTTGGGGAGACTGAAGAGACTACTCATACTCTGTCCATTGTAGTAACGAGGGGGGCAGTTTCTGCAGATGGTATATTGCATTCCTCTCTTAAGTACTTAGCTGACTGTGCACAGATAAAAATCACCCCGATGACTGTCTAAAAGATGGAAAAATATCCACCATGAAGGGAATGAATGGACTAATTTGCCAGGAAGGTGCTGACGGTTGACAGACAGTGAGGGCAAAATGTCAGCCAAAAATATTACTGACCTGCTTCTCTATTTTCCTTACACTTCTGACACCTGCAGTGCACACCCTGTGACTCTGTTTCACATTACTGATAACATCAACTTCTTTTTCAGCAATTGTTCAACCTTCTGTATTACTTGTGTGTAGAAGTCTCATACAGACAGTTGACACTTTATTCTTTTAATGAAAACTAAAAGTATGTTTTTCCACAAGACCCTAAACTAGTACTCATGAGTATATACTGCTTTTTATAAAACTACAGCTTGAGCTATTACTGTAGATTTTAAAGAAAAACAAGTACCATATAAAGAAAATGTATATATATATATATATATATATATATATATATATATATATATATATATAACTAAGCAATTTAGATTGTGTTAATACTTATCATAGCATATTTTTGTGTAATGATTAAAATAAGACAAACAATGAACAAAAAAAACAAGTATCTGCCCTAAAATATTTACAGTTGGCTTACCTTGAGGTGAAAATGTGGCCTTTACTTTATGAAGAAAATAAATTTTACATTTAGAAAATATACTTTCTCCAATATTTGTCTAGACATTACTATCAGAAATGTTTGTTTTCTGAGAATTGCTTAGATATGCTTAATCAAAAACAAACAAATAAAAAGCATTAAATTAATGAACAAAATGCTCATTTCATGTTAAACTATAAAGGAAAAACTCAGTCTTGATATGTGGAAGTTATTGCAGTTTTCCAATTCTTTCCTTGTCTTTTTTAACAATGAAAAACCCAGTCCATGTTTCCTTCCTTGAATAACTTTGTTGGTCCCTCCAGTATGAATATTCTTAAACCCAGAAATATTTTTGTTCTTTCAGGGAACGTAATGTGCATTTTAACGTTGCATTTTTTGAGCACTTCATAGAAAGATAGAGATGCCCTTTTATAGCAGTTTTTATTACATAATCATTATTAGATTTGACAATGTCATCTCCTACTTTTACACAATAATTTCACCATGCTGATTTTGATAAATGTTCCTTGTTCAACTGTGATGTGATCATTCCTGCTTTTTGCATGCTTGGTTTGGTGGAAAATTTTCTAATAGCTCTGTATTTCTCTATCAAAATAAATACTTTCTTGTGAAGTTAGCACCAGCAGGATGCATCAAGGTAATAACTGCCCTTCACAATTTGCTCTTCCATTCCTACTAAGCAGATTCCTATACTGTTTCTCTTGAATCTGTTATCCAGATCTTCAGTTTCATTTATCAGTCATGTATTCTAAATAAGTAAAAATCTGTATGTATCGGTATTCCACTAGTATTTTTATTTTCTATTCTTGCTTTTGTACCATAGATTTTAACATGTCTGGTTGCTGGGCACAGTACATTTACTAAAGTGAATAAATGCTGCATGTTTTTTTCAGAGATAGATATCTTATGAAAGTAATATTATCCTTTATATTTTTTTCAATCAAATCTTCCATTTTAAAGATTTGTGGTATCTTCAATTTTAAAATTCTTGTTCTGAAGAACTTCATTGCCAAATTATTACCTTTTCTTGAGGAGTAACAAATACAATCTGCTATTCATCAGCCTTTTTGGATCCCTCTTACATCAGTGTTGTGCATTTTGAAAGTCTGACTCCTTAAAGATTAAACCCTCATTATACAATGGCTTGACTACAGATGTTGAATTACAGCTTTAAAAAAAATGACATTCCACTTTTCTGCAATCACCTCTATGAACTCTGAAGGTTATACCTATGATTTTAAGGAAAATTTCTGTCCATTACTTCAAATCATTTACAGTTCATAGTTTCTCCCTATCTCTTTCTCTCTCTCTCTCTCTATGTGTGTGTGTGTGTGTGTGTGTGTGTGTGTGTGTGTACATATATCTATCTATATTATATATATATATATATATATATATATATATATATATATATATATATATATAAATATACATAGATGGAAACACACAAGCACACACACACATGCACATATATATCTATCTATATATATATATATATATATATATATATATATATATACATATAGGTAGATGGAAACACACAAGCACGCACACACACACACACGCGCACACACACACACACACACACACACACACACACACACACACACACACACACACACACACACACACACACACACATCGTTTAAGTGGTTTAGTAGTAGATTGGTTAAATAGAAAAAAAAGCTGGCAAATGTGATTGAAATTGAATCCATCACATATTAATGGCTTTTTTCTGTGTAAGACCGTGGAACAGTGGGGCAGGGAACGTTTGTCATTTCCCCATTATTGTGTGATCTTGGAGTTGGTATATATAGTTAGTTGGGGATATGGGGATACACGGGGTCTTGGTCCTGCAGGAAATAGTATTTACTGACATTTTTTATTATCCTATATTATTCAAAATCCTAGTTAAGTTAATTGGATATTGTTACACATGTTGTTCAGTGCTGAAGGCCAGGAAACACATGGAGTTTCCAAAACTTTGTTTTATTAATCAGAGAGAGCAGACAATTTACTTCAGGTACAAACCAAAATCTTAAAAAAAAATACATTTAAGAAATCTTTCAGTAGATTTTTCTTTCAACTCATATAATATATATTTACATTTTATTCTTTGGGGTGAACCATCAGTAAACAGAGTTATCACACTTTGACTATGTAGCCATTAATTTTTGAGTAGTAAGAAATTAATGATTCTGGCTTCTTTTCAAAACAGCCAAACATGGATCATAGCACATTATGGTAAAAATTAAGGTTACTTTAATTCCCATTATAGGTTTCCAGACATTTTCAAACTGTAAATGTTGCTGCTTTCTGAAATTTCTAAATGCCGAAATAGATTTACATCATTTTAAATGCATCACTATAAGACTGACATTTTAGGTAGACCTAGGGGAGAACATTTAAGTTTATGTAAGTAGGGGTATTCTAATATACTATTTATTATTTACATGTTGATCCCATGAAACTTTTGTCCACATTATACAGACAGGAAATGTTAAGCATAAGGCCAGAAAAAATAAACCCTTGCTAAGTTTAATTTTACTGGCTGTTTAAAAAAGCAACCACTACTTAATGGAAATCAAAATGTAAATAACCTGTAATTCAAGTACTGAATATTGTAAAGGTGATTACTGAACTGGAGGTGGGATTTTTATAAAATGAAAGGAGCAAATTTACAATAAATGGAATTTGTGGGAATAATGCTTGCAGAATATATTCAAGAGGAGGACTGAGGTTTAAGGGAAGGCAGGAATTGACCACTTTAAGTAGTGTTTTAATTAATGATAGTTTTGAATAGGAAGAGATATGTATAATGCATAAAAATAATGAAATATTGTACTACAGTTTCTTTTCTTTTCTATTAATGTATGTATAGCTATCTCAGCATTTAAAATGTGAGAATTTAATGAAGTTGTTTAAAATGTTTATTTTCTTCCAGTGGAACAGATGAACAAAAGCACTATTTATGGTTTAGACTTTATTGTTCCTTCAAAGAATATGTTGCTAATTTACATTCTGATAATGCTTTGATATTGCTCTGACTTTAATTTGAGAATCTAAAACTGCAATGCAATTTCTGGCCATTCCTTTTATTCTCATGATTATACTGCATCCATTGCAGTCAGACATTCTAAGGACTCTGTAAAAAAATGAACATGTGCCAAATCAAGGCTTTGAGAAGTTACAAAAAGTACAGGGCTCTTACTGACCATTTTGGATTAGAGGATTTGAAAAAGTGATGCAGTGATTTGAGCCCACTGTAAAATAACTAGAAGAACTCGCAGTGAACATTATTTATTTATCTGTCCTTGAAAGAGTATTATTATAAGGATAAGGCAATCTTTAATATGCCTGCATTGAATTAACAGAACGTAAGTGCATTCAACAGACAACAAACATCAGGAATCATGCTAAGAGGCTTTATTCTTTAGATTTGGACGTTTTATCACTACTCATAGAGAAAGTCATATATTTCAGTAAAATATTGCAGCAGCCTTAAGAAGATGATGCTCCAGACAGAGATAACTTTAGAAAGTGTTTAGAAAGCAGTCATGTTGTCTGAGCTGGCATGATGTGCAGTCAGAGTTTGCTAAAGATATATTAAACACCAATATAAGCTAATATTGCAATAGACACAATATTTTAAACTGTCAGTTACATGTGCAGTGTAAGAGAAATGATCAAGTTTCTTCATAAACAAGAAAGAGGCAGATGTTAAGATATTGCATGACAATATTCAGCTCGCCTGAGAAAAGCCTGGCTCTGGGACATTCTGGTCTCTCATTAGATAAGGAAATTAATAAAGTCTCACCATTCATTCAATTCTTCTGTGTCTAGTTTCTGACAAATAAGCCTTCTTTGCATCCTTTTATCAAATGGGTGATGTTAGTATCACATGAGGTTATTGTCAGTTCTTATAACTGAATGTATAATTCATCCCTAGCATGACTTGGATGAGCATATTAAGTCTGTGGATTAAAGTCTTCCAAGCACTATTTTAGGTTTAATTCACTTTGAATTAACTTGATATGCTGTTACTTACTGTGTTACTTAAATTACTCCAACAAGAATTGCGTCCTAGACATCTGCATATGTTAGATAAGGAATTATTTTCCTTCAAATCGTAAGCGCTGTTGATTGCCTAATCACCTTCCTTCAGGTGGTGAGAGTTACTGATCACCTAGCTACAATGACAATGCATTTACCAAGATCCCTTTCAAAAGATTTCTTCTGATGGAATGCTGACTTTGATGACCGTATGGCATACTCAGAATGCCAGCTTGTTAACAGGTGGCCTTTGATTGCTGCATAGCCTTCTATTTTAACTTCATCATTTTTATGTAGCAAAGCTTTTCAACAATTGTATTCTGTGTAGACATTTTCACATATAATATTCATTCTACATTTGTTTGCTATATCATACAACATATTTGCCAGATTACATATAACATACATATCCAACATTTATATCTTATTACAAAAGAACACATTTTCTTTGTATTTCTATTCAGTCCCCCCCCCCCTTATGCATGACTTACCACCTCCATACTAAGTACCATATGCGGAATTTAGGGTACTTTCATTTAGGCACAGTAAATTTTATTTATTATTTACTACTTATTGGTATTTGATTACCGGGAAAGTCCAATTGGGTAGAATCCCATTTCAGAAGAGGCCCAGGAAGAAAACCCCAAAATTATTACAAAATATTTTAAGAGCAATACTTTCACAATCTTCAAAAATAAAACCAACACATCTGCAGTTTAAATATTTATAACATAATATAAAACATTGGTTAAAAATTGATGCAAGTTATATGAGAATCATTTAATATTTAGATAAATTATAGACAGTTTGTATTAAAGGTAAGTTAGGCTAATGCAGATAGGAATTACAATATGAAGTGAGGGAAAAACAAAGAGAAAGCCAGGGAAGAGAATTAGAGAGAAGTAAGGAAGTAAGTGAAGAAGGGAGAGTAAGAAGGTATAATAGGTTCATAGGTTCATAGGTAGGTACTATGCTATTGGCCCTAGGGCCTATATAAACCTAGCCAAAAATGCACCCTGGCTTTCGCCACTCAAGAAAATTATTTTCCTGTGCCCCTGTCGAGCAGAGCCACAGAAGTGATCCCTGGGGTGAATTTCACATTTCCCATCCAATCATCAAGATTTTTCTTGAAGAGTGCTAATGAGGAGCTCTGTTTGATAGGTAGTCTGTTCCAGAGTATGGGAAGTCTCTGGGACAGGAATCTATCCCTCCAGCATGTTCTGTTTATTGTGGTGACAAGGTTTAGGTCCCTAGAGCATGTAGCTTGGAGGGATTGGGATTTCTTTAAGTGGAGTATGTCCAACAGCTCTGGGTTTGACATAGCTTTGTATGTTAGGCAGAGATCGCCCCTGAGTAGGCGATATGCGATGGAGTAAAACTGTAGTTTTTTGAGACGGTCTGCATAGCGGCATCTGTTTGAGGCCAGTAATCCTCTTTGTGAGGTATTTCTGTGGTCTTTCCAGTTGGTGTAGATGTCTTGTCAGGTACATACCAAAAGGGGCATTGTACTCTATAATGGGTCTAATGAGTGATGAGTAGAGGGGAACAATGACCTCTTTTTTTCTGGATGAGAATCCTTTTGTGATGAGATGCGCCACGTAGAAGGATTTCCTGATCACTGTGGCGATGTGATTATCAAAGGAGAGACTACTGTCCACCTGTGTCCCAAGGTCTCTTATCAAATTTTCGGCATTAAGTAGACTAACAGCTATGTGGTAGTTCATGGGTACAGAGTTTTTACCAAAGGGGATGACAATACACTTTTTGGCATTGAGCTTCAGGCCATGGCTTTGACACCAGGTATCTGTCTCAGTGAGGCCCTTTTGTAGTTTGTCCACATCGTTAGGAGTTTCCATTATGGCTCCTAGTTTGCGGTCATCTGCAAACTTTGTTAGCCAAGGACCTTCTGTGTTAGCCTGCACTTCAGAGAAGTAGATACCAAACAGGAGAGGACCCAGGACTGAACCCTGTGGTACTCCACTTGTCACTGGTCTGAAGTCGGATTTGGAATCCGCTACTTTCACAGTGTGGGTTCTGTCCATGAGCCAGCTGACAACCCATCTTGTGACATAGGGATTTATACCTAGTTTAGTGAGCTTATCTGTAATTCCAGAGTGGGGGATGGTGTTGAAAGCCTTGGCGAGATCTAGATAAGCTGTGTCAACCATTTTACCCTTATCTATGCCTTTGGTGACTGCTTCAAAGAAGTCAATCAGGTTTAGGAGACATGATCTGCCTTTTACAAATCCAAACTGGGTAGGGTCCAGAGTTTGGAGATTACCAATGTCTTTGTTTATGAGTTCCACGATGATACGTTCCATGGCCTTGCAGACCAGGCTTGTCAGGCTAATGGGGTGGTAGTTCCCGGCGTCCATCGTGGCTCCCCCTTTGTGGAGTATGATAACTGTCATGGTGCGCCATTCAGTGGGTACAAAGCCTGAGGTGAGGCTATGATTGAACATGGTACTTAGGTAGGGTGCCAGTTCATTCTGTAGTTCATGTAGAACGCAGCCTGTGATATTGTCAGGTCCCATGGATGCTGTGTTCTTGGCTTTGGAGAGTGTGTTTTTTACCTGTGCAGCCGTGATTATAGGAACTTTACATTCTTCCGGTATAGAGATGGGCCCTCTAGGGGGTGAGAGGGGGGTAAAGTTAGCACTGAACCTATCTGCCAGGATGTTGGCAATATCAGTTGGTTCTGTATATTTAGTGCCATTGTGCTGTAACTCAGAGCAGATCTGAGTGCTGCCATTGAGATTCTTGACATAGCTATAGAATGCTTTGTGGTTGTCTTTAGAGTCAGTGGCAATTTTGTTTTCGTAACTAGCTTTGGAGGATTTTATGAGGGATCTCAGCTTCTTACTGAGGTTGACCAGGGAGTTCCTCCAGTCATGGGATTTACTCTTTTTTGCAACAGGAATGAAAATGTACTTGTTTACATTTAGGGATATAGTTTATACTGGTTTTGAGTAAGAACAGAGCCAGATTTTAGCTAGGAAGTCTTTCAGAGTGGTTTTGAAAGATGGGAGGAAGGGGACAGACCTGATGGATACAGGTAAGGAGTTCCAGGTCTTAGTAACCTTGTACATGTACAGCATTTTATCAATAGTAATACTTATACCTCCACTTGGAAAACAATTACTTATCAACCAGCAGTATAATTTCATGAATTTCCTTTCTCACTCTTGCTTCTTTACTTGGTCAGTCTGCCAGTAGCTGAACAACCCCCTTATTCATCTTTGTTTACCATTGATCATGCCTCCCCCATGCATAGTTTTTGCATCCACATCCTCACTCATCTTTCTGTGTAAACTTCCAGGTCTTCTACTTTCTCGCCTTAGCTATCATCCATCTCAAATCCCAGTGAGCAGGTAAATTTATATGCTTTCTTCTCTAACCCATTCCTTCTTATTTGGCACCCCAATAAGGCATAAGTCATACAGACCTGATATTCTCATCCCCAGTAATTTACTCCAGACCTCTCTTTCCCCTGCACTCTACTACAGCCTTACTACATGTCCACCATATGTTCACCTGTTCCACATTTTCTCCTCACATCTCTAACACTCTGTGGATGAATACCAGCCTTCTTTGTGTATGTTTACAGGGTTCTATACCCCCTGTGTACCACACTGTGCTGTTCTTTGGCAGTTGGCTCAGAAGGCTAAGGCTACAAGCTTTGACAGAGGGTTGGATTCTCTCAACCTTCATTTGTTTACTGTATGACCTTGAACAAGTCACTTTGCCAAATATTGCTCCTGGGTCACCCCTGAAAAGGGACTATGTGTCCAGTGGGCCTATGTGGTTAACAAATAGGTGGTATTATTATTATTATAATTATTATATTGTTATTATTATTGTTATTATTATTATTCCTAACAGTGCAAACTCTTTTAAAATTTTCATTATTGCTTTATTACTTTCCAAAGCCATTCTTCTGCTTGTATCACCTCCTCTTTACTCGACAAATGCCTCACATGACCAAAAACACATTCATATACACAGTCCGCCTACTTCTGTAGATGTTACCGATTCTTCCCTTCTTTATTTGGCTCCATTTTTTTCATAAACCTAAATAATGTAGTGGTATAAATAATGTATGGTAGTATAAAGTAAATAATGTGGGAAGAAATAGCCAGGGCATTCTTATGGCTAGGCTTGTATAGGCCCTAGGGCTGATAGCCTAGTACCAACCTATGAACCTATTTTAAATTTTTTTTTTTTCTTTTTGCTTCCCACCGCCTACACTTTATTGTACAGGCCTGGTAATTGTTCTCCCTGGGTCTACCAGCTGCTTCACCCCCTCCCTTTTCCATTAATTCAGTGTTGCTGGCGCCAGTCCTAGAACAAAGCATCTGGGAGCTTGACACATCTGTGCATCCATCCAGAGGAGGAGGGGATTTTGACTTTATAACCCATCTGTTTCTTTCCCCCTTCTTTTGTGGATTTAATTGTTAAGCTTTAAGTCTTTGAGTCAGTCACCAGAGCTGTGGATGAAGGCAAGCTGGTTCATACAGCCTACCTTGTTCTGGCCAAGGCCTTTCATACCATTCCCCAATGAGAATCATAGAAAAACTCACTAAGCTAGGCATCAACCCCTATATCACTAGGAGGGTTGCAAATTGGCTCACATATAGTACTCACAGTGTGAAAGTAGCTGACTCCAAGTCAGACTGCCGACTAGTCATGAGTGGAATCCCACAGGGTTTGGTCCTGGGTCCTCTCCTGTTTGGTATCTACTTCTGTGAAGTCCAGGCCTACAAGAAGGGACTCTGGCTGACAAAGGTCGCAGACTATTGCAAGTTGGGAGCTATTATTAACTCCCCAAGTGATGTTGACATCCTACAGAATAGCCTCACTGAGACCAACAACTGGTGTCAGAACCATGTCCTTAAGATCAATGCCAAAAAATGTGTTGTCATCCCCTTTGAGAAAAAAACTGGTTTCCATGAATTACCACATTTGATGGCAGTCCACTGAACACAGAAGGCGTTATAAGAGATCTGGGAACACAGGCTGACAGCAACCTCTCTTTTGATCACCAAAATGCTACTGTGGTCAGAAAGTCCTTCTATGTGGCACATCTTATTACTAAGGGTTATGTATCCAGGAAGAAAGACGTCATTGTCTCCCTCTACTCTTCCCTCATTAGGCCAATCATTGAGTACAATGCCCTATTTGGCATGTACCTCACTAGACACTTGCAACAACTGGAGAAGCCACAAAAGTACCTCACAAAGAGGATCCTAGACCATAAACATTTGTCCTAGATGGACAGAATCAAAAAACTCCAACTATTCTGTCTTATATCACCTACTTAGAGGCGATCTCTGCTTGACTTACAAAGCCATGTGTGACACAGCTCTGTTAGAAATGCTACATCTAAAGAAATCCCAATCCCTCTGCACCACATGCTCCAGAGACCTCAACCTCATTACCACAATCAACAGAATGTACTGGAGGGACAGGTTCATAACCCAGAGACTGCCTATGCTATGGAATAGACTTCCTATACATGTCAAGCAGAGCACCTTGCTGACCCTCTTCAAGATAAATCTTGATGAGTGGATGGGAAATAGAAAATTCTCCCCATGGATAACTCCATTGGCTCTACTCAACAGAGGCACTGGGAACTAAGGTCGGGTGGCACGATGCTAAGGTAATCCTATGGCTAGGCTTGTAAAGGCCCCAGGGCCATCAGCCTAGTACACATCTATGAACCTATGAACCTAAGCCTGGAAGTGGGAATGCAATGGAGACATAGTTTCATATGTTCATAAGTTCATAGGTGGTTGGTAGATTAATGATTACAAGGGCCTTTTTACGCATAGCAATGCATCACAAATCTCTGACAAGATCTGATAACCTTGGTACGTGTAAGCAGGAGCTTGGGAGATGAAACATTTACAGGCTGACTGTGTCCATTACAGACATAGGTGCCAATCCAGGGATGGATTTCCTGGTTCACATCCAACTGTCCAAGTTACACTGTTTCACTTAGATAGGGGGGCCTGTTCCAGAGAAGAGATAGTTTCTGGAACACATACCTCTCTCCAGCAGGTCCTAGTTATATCACAGGCAAGGTTTAGGTCTTTGGAATGTGCTGTTTGATTTGCAGATATGCAAGAGGTCCATCAAAGTGGGTCTGACAATGTCCTCTACACTAAGTATAGATCTCCCCTCAACAGCCTGTAGGGGACAGAATACAGGAATAGGGCCTTGAGATAATCTGTATAGGACATTTTACTTACGCCTTGAATTCTTTTAGTGAGGAACCGCTGTGGATGTTGCATTTGTTGGATATGCCTGGACATGTGGCATATCTCCCTGCCTTCAGAGCAGCTTAAACAAGTCTTTACACTATAGCCTCTTTAGGTACACCTACCAATGAGTATTCCCCAGCCTCATCCAAGGATAGATATGGTAGGTGTACACAGGTCCTCCAACCCACCCTGCTGCTCTGTCAATCATCCGAGCTCATAATTGAACCTGGGTCATCTAGGTGGTAGTCAGGGTTTTCTCCATCTTTGCCACTAGAGCTGCTATTATTCACTCTTTTTCCTCCTGTACCTTTAGGCTTATCCTTTTTCTTATATAGTCCTGTCAGAGTACTCTAATTATAAGCTCCATAAATTCCCATGTACAACAGCCAGGCTCAATTCCATAAATTATATTTCTGTTTGAGAGCAGGGAAAGATAGCCATTGATTTAACCATTCTTCTCTTATGTCCCCCTCACATTCTAATGTCTTTTTTTCCCAGACTACCAGCCTTCCCTCAAGCTCTTTAGGGCAACTCTATCATAGATCCCTAATACATATGTCCCTTTCATCTGTAAACTGCAGTTGCCACCTTAGAACCTATAAATCTTCCTGTTAATACAGTCCCCTACCATGATCATTGTGTTACGATTTCCAGCCATCCACCCATTTTCCCAGGCAACTCATTTCAAATATTGATTCTTTATGGCTCTCAGTCTTTGCACAATATTTACAGCGATCACCTAAAATCCAGCATACCCAATCATCCAACCATCCTCTGAGCTCAGTGTCTATCCTTTATCCTTCTTCTTCAGCTTTTCCACACAAACCTGTCACATATTACTTTGATATCTCCTACAATCTTATTTTAGTGGGCTGATTTGTATTAAAGTAAATGATTGTGCAAACCATTTTTCTTCTAACACTAAGTGTGACAAATCTACCTATCATGGTTTCTAGCCTTGTATATACATATGAACCTATCCTTATCAATAGATCCATCAAGTTATTGTCTCTAATCTCAGCTACCATTTTATATACTTTAAATCCCAAGCAGTCCTGCTTTTCTTACACCAAATGTCACTCAGATATGCAGAAATTCTATCTTTTAAGACACGTTGCTTGACCCAAATAGAAAGTTCTACAGAGACATTCTGCAATGTAGATTGTTTTTAGTACTGCACATTACCATAGTTCTTATTTGTGTGGTAGCTGGCTAGGCTACCTCCCATGTGCCTGTCCCCCGACACCAATGTAGCACCCCACTCCCTTCAGCTCTTCAAGTGTGAAGAACAAAAAACAAAAATGCATTTTACTATATCAAGCCAATCAATTTGTAGAGATCAGCTTATTAAAGTCAGATCAATGCCATAAGCAACTCTTCTACTGTGCCAAAAAAATAAAAACCCTTCACTGAAGATCAATTGGCTTATACCAGTCAGATCCACCCCCCCAACAATCTTGCACTGACAAGCAAAAAAAAAAAAAGTAATAATATTTGCTTGTTACACCTTAACACACACAGTAAGCTCCGAAGTGAATTTCTGTACTTGCATACAGAAAGAACGCAGGCTCAGCCTTCCTGATTACACCCCTTAATACTTTGCACCCTGTGTAACTGCCCCCTTTTCCCACCTTTGCTATGCTACAGGTAGAAGACAAGTGTTTTGTTGTAAAAAAATATGTGTTTAACAGATGATCGCATTTGCTACAGCTCCTGCATGGTTTACTTTCGCACAGTATTTGGGAGGAGAAGATAGTGCACATGAATCTCCATCCATTTTTGTGGTGGCAGAAAAGATATAATAAACACTTGCTTCTTCCATAAGTTCATTTGCATTCAAACTTAACCAGCCACTAAATATATTATTACTCAGTAAATCTTAAAACCTACAAAAAGCCCAAGTATATAAAAACACAGGTTTAGCTGAAGAAACAAAAGAAGATATAATCCACTCAGGTTTTTTCAATCAGTTCCTGAACTATTTACATTATTTAGAGTACTTTACAAGTAAGGCTCTTCATTCACAGAGGTAATTCCTCCACACAGTATCAGTCCCACATAGCCATTTAAAAAAGAAACTGTGAATTAAAAAAAACATAGATAGCTAGACAGATAGATACATCGATAGAGAGAGATATAGATTTATTTAATTAATTATTTATTGACATTTGAGTACTGGGAAAGTCCAATTGGGTAGGTGACCATTTTCAACAGCGTCCTAGGGAGTAAAGCTCCAATGCATTGCAAAAAAAAAGAACAATAACTTTTCAATCTTCAAAAATAATACAAAACATCTACAGTTAAAATAATTGTACCAAATTAGACATAATGTGACAGCGTTGGTTAAAGGTAGATACAGCTTATATGACAATGATTTAATTTTTTAAAGAAAATTTTACTAGTTTATAGAAATTAAAGGTAAGTCAGCAAGTTGCATTTTGAAATGAGAGAAAAACACAGGGTTATGGCATTATTAGAGAGTCAGGGGAGAGAAAATATATTTGAAGTTATGCAGTGAGTAAAGAAGGGGAAATAATGAGATGTTAAGTATGAATAGGCACTTGTTTATATTTAGGGATGTATATTTTTAGCACCATTACTAAATTATTGTATAACTATCATCAAGCCAATATTACATAAATTGCTGAGTTCCTGCCTTGCCTTAAATCTCATTCCTCTTCCAAATCATAATTCTTGGCTTAGAATTTTATTTCCATTTTCTAGCAACAGTTTTTTTGGCAGCCACCAGAAATAAACTCAGAATGTACTATGTCTAGATAATTCAGATCCTGTATCCCAGCTCAGAAAAAAAGTAATGTCCTTATTTACACCCATTTGTTCACCCAGCCATATTTAGGGATATTGTTTATCCTGGGGATGAGCAATAACAGAGACAGACTTTGGCTAGGAAGTCTTTCAGAATGGTTTTGTAGGACTGTAGGAAGGGTACTAAACTGATGAATATGGGTAAGGAGTTTTAGGCCTTAGCAACAGGGTAGGAGTACAGACCATGCCCATCAGATATAATAGGTTTCTGGACAGAGAAGTTTTTGACCATTGGATAAGAATGACCAAGTATGCTGGACAAGCAGATGGATAATTTTATAGGTGGTAAAATGTCATGTATGTGTCAGCTGATGGGGTAGTTATAACCAATTTAGGTTTTTTAGTGCTATACAGTGGTGGGACCTGAAAGGGGTACTTGCTGAAATATAGCATTTTTCAAGTTTTGATTTTTGTGGTGCCTGGAGGTTAGTAAGAATAAGAATGCAATAAAGTCATGAGGGGAGGAGGTAAGTAGTAACAAGTGCAGATTTAGTTGCATTGCTGAGAAAGTTTTTGGCTCTATAAAACATCCTTAGTTTTTGGTAATTTTTTATGAAATTTTGTATTTGAAGGTTGAATTTTAGACTATCATGCCTAATAATTTGCTTTGAGAAGTGAGGTCAATGGAAGTATTACTAAGAAAGAGGATTTTAAAGTTTGTTTTTCATGAGAGAGGGATTTGAGGAAAAAAGCAGTGTTTTTTTTTGGGGGGGGGGCAGTGTGAGTTGTGAGTTAAAAAAGTCATGTTTCAGTGGCTGTTACAGCTTCCTTAGTGATTATTCGGAGATGTGTGTGATTGTCTGCTGTGCATATGATTTGGAGTATTGTATTATGGAGACCTTTTGTGTGGATGAGTGCAGGATCTTGCTGAGAATGTTAAAGAGGACTAGACCAAGCAGAGAACCTTGTGGTACACTGGTGGTAACTGGGAGGTATGAAGGGAGAGCGGAGTGCCATTTTACTGACTGATACCTGTTGGACAAGTAGCCTTTGAACTATAGAAGTGTGGGCTGAATTAAACCTAGTGAGAACATTTGAAGTAGAAAATCGCTGTGACAAACTGTGTTGAAGACTTTACAGAAGTCTAGTAATAAGGAAGAGACTAGTCTGCTATCACCTCTAGCTTTTTTGACAGTATCTTTAAAGGTTAGAAGTGCATGGTTACTACTATGGGAGGGATAGAAGCTGTGTTGTGTTGTGGATATGATTTCTTTCTGCAGAAGCTAGTTTAGCAATTGTTTTTGAAAACATTTTTCAAGTATTTTGGATAGGGGCGCTAATAATACTATATGTCTCGAGGTAG